>NW_027208218.1:0-18570 GCF_964237555.1 Oryctolagus cuniculus | reverse complement strand
AAATTCTTGCTTGACAGTTATGCTCGTGGGGAACCTGGGAGGGATGTCCTGGGAGGGACTCAGTGTATTGGCTGGACATAAAGTTGTAGGGGAGAGTTTAAAAGAAATTGACAAAAGGCATTTAAAGGTGAGGAAAATCATGTTTACAGTGTAGAAGCAATGACATCAGAGTCTGAACTTCATTTAACTACTTGGGGGAATTTTCTTCCTGTTGTGGATCTTGTGACAGTTCCTTGCCTGGTGAATTTCTCTCCCAGACTTTGTTTTTTTTTTTTTTTTTTTTTGTTTTTTTTTGTTTTTTTTTTTGGCTGTATCATTCTCATAGTTCTCTAATTGTTTTTTAAAATTAGCTTGAAATTAGATGTTGTTTAGACACAATGCTTTGTAAAAAGAATTTTAACTTTATTATCTTTGCCTTCCAGGGGTCAGGTGATTAACATGAGATATCTGGAATATTTTGAGAAAATACTTCATTTTATTAAAGATAGAATTCTTGTTTATCATGGGTAGGTCTTCAGTTTTCTCCTTCATAGAAATAATGGACTTATTTCATGTATTTTACATTTTTTATATTTTTGAAACTGGAAATTAAGCCCACTGACAACTAAATTGTCACATTTTTACATAGTATTTAAAATCACAAAGTTTTTCATAGTCTCTTCTTTTTAATCACTTCACAAACTCTGTGGACCTTAATTGATGTGTTTTTAACCTTACATACAATATTGTAATTTTCCTAGTCTCTTTCTTTTAAAAAAAGGAAATTTCTTTGATTTATTTGTTAAGGATTTCCATTTTAATACTCATTCTCCCTCCCTTGAAAATCAGAATGGTATAGATGCAGCAGTGAGCAGAACTCTGGGGAGAAAAGTTCTGAATGGTTAAATACCTCCAGCAGATAAATGTAAAATTGATCTAAAAACCTAGCAGGATACTTTCCTTTAAGCAGAAAGCTTTCAATATTGGAATAGGATAATCGAAGTTTTGTGGCCAAACCCATACTCATGCGTACATGTATAAACAAACACTGGCTGTCCTTAGTTCTGCTTTTCTCTGTTTTGCCCCCTGGATGGGCTGCTGTTTCCTTAATTCTCATCTGCAGGACATCAAAACTCATTAGGATTAAACTGCCTCATTATTTAGAAACTTCTATTATAGCCCACCATTTCTGAATGTTGAGGTACTCATACTTCACAGTTTATTTAAATTATAGACACTTGCATAATTATTACATTTCTGCATTAATCTCAGTTGCCATCCCTCTCTCTCTCTCTCTCTCTCTCTCTCCCCCCCTCCCCCCTCCCTCCCTCCTTCTCTCTTTAAGAGCAAATAATCCTAAAGGATTGTTGGAAGTTAGAGAAGCTCTGGAAAAGGTACACAAAGTAGAAGACCTCCTTCCAATTATGAAGGTAAATTTATCATCAAAATTACAGTAGGTGTTTTTAGGGGGGGAATCCCAATAGTGCTCTTAAATAATAATTATTAAATGGATGTTTGTTTATATACTGTGTTTTAAAATTCATAGGCATGCTCTTGAAATTGCTAATATGAATACATTCTGAATAATTAAAATAAATGAACATATGCATTAGACTCAAGTAGAAAAAATAATTTGTTAGGAAACAGTTGTACAGAAAACAGAAGAAAACTGAAAATACATAAAACTTAACTGCTTCTGGCCACAGTTGAGTAAATGATATTTGACTGCCTTTCTACACTATAACAGTCATAAAACTGGTCAAGATACAAGGTAACTATTCTCAAACATTCGACAGTTATAAATTGTGAGTCTTGAGAGAAAGGAAAAACAAAGTGAGCCCCATTTGTTGCCTTAGATCTCTGCTTGGAGCTAGACCACCATACAGGTGTGTGGTGCCCAAGCAGAGTGCCGTGATCTGCTGAAGTGACTGGCATTTGCAGAACAGAGAACACAAAAGGAGCAGGCTGTGCAGAGTGGGAGCGCCCCCATGTCAGTATGTGCATTCCTTGTCATCCTTGGCTGAGAGCTGGGTCGTGCACCTGCAGTGAGAGACTGAGAGGCTCGGCAGAGAGTGGCTACTGTGGGAGTACACGCCGAACAGAGGCATCAGGCTTACAGAAGTGAGAGACACTGTAATCCTGTCCTCTCCATGGTGGACTGATCCTAAGAACACCTGGGGCATTTAGATTAAGACACCAGAACAGAAACACAGTAGGAGTAGGGTTGCACTATACAGGAAGGTTGACATGCAAAGACTAGGGAAAGTTTCTAAGTAGACCACTCTAACCAAGAGTAAACCAAGCCTAAAAGGATTCTGGATCTGCTGGTGACTTGACTGCCTGCCAAACAATACTCATTTACCCTTTGAAGTACGAGCAGGGAACATTTTTTTCTGCCAAGTGCAATTTGAGTGTTTTATAGCATCATTTGTAGGCTATACAAAATTATCAACTTCAAAATTAGCCTGTTTGTATTTATTAAATGTCAGTTCCCTGGGGAATCTCAGGAGAAATGGCAACTATTAAAAGAACCAAAAGTCAGTCATCCGAGCATCAGGTTGGTAATCAGCTCACAATACACCACAGGTTTAGCCTGTAACTAGATTTAGTTAGTGTTAGAGGGGGATGCTGGACAGGGAACAGGCCGATGGCTGGTTCTACCGCAGGGGTGGTTGTGAGGATTTGATGAGCTAACACAGTGGCCCTCAACTTTCTCAGACTCGAAGCACTCAGTAAATATCTGTGAATGCCTGTTTACTCAGTACTTTACCGCACTAAGGAGAAAATCAGAGAGCATATGTTCCACCTACTCAAAAAGTTAACATAGTGCCCCAGTGGAGTTGGTAAAGTTAAGTAGTTTATATTCAAATTGTGTATACTTCAATGTGTGTCAGCATTTAGCCATGCCTACTCAAGAAGCACTAAAGGAGTAGCCCCCAGCTACTCTGTGATTAGTCAGGCTGAATGTGACAATCACAAGTGCAGCCCTGTGTCTTCGTATTGCTTGTTGAGCTACATTGTTGTTGGAGATTTGATTCTCTGAAATGGCAAACCACACTTAGTAAAGTTCCAGAGTTGAGTTCCAAACTACACACCTGAAAAATTCTAACTATGCTATTTCTTGAACTTACGATATTTACATTCCTGGAAAACTAAGGGTGTATGAAAACTGTGTAACAAAGAGTTAGTATATAAGTATAAAACAGATTCTCATTTTAGGACCATGTAATTATTAAATTATAAACAGGTTCTTCACCTATGTAAAAGCCCAGTGGGACACTGCGATGTTGTATATAATGTGTGGCTGTTTCCTGTACTGTGAGACATTGGCAATCTTGGCCCCAATCCATTCATCACTGTTGACAACAAAAGTCTCCCATAAATCCCCATTGCCCCCAGAGAAGAACCACTGTGTATGCCATAATAGAAAACGGTGGTGTGTCTCAGAGTTTTCCAGCTGCTTTCCTTTGGATATTTTAGGCATTTATGTTTACTGTGGTATTAGAACACAAAATCAACCTAGAGAGATTGTGATATTTGATACATACCTTTATTTAAAAAGAAACCAAGTGTTTAGTCTAATGGCTAAGACACCTCATCCCTCATTGGAGTAACTAAGTTTGACTCCCTTCTCTGGCTCCTAATTCCAGCCCCCTGCTAATGCAGACCCTGGGAGGCAGTGGTGATAGCTCAAGTAACTGGACACCTGCCACCCACATGGGAGACCTGGATTGAGTTCTAGGCCCCTGACTTCAGCCTTGGCCTAGCCCCAGCTGTTGTAGGCATTTGGGAAGTGAGCCAGCAGATGGGAGCTATCTGTGTCTTTCTACTTCTCAAATAAATAAATAAATAAATAAAGTTGAGAAAAGAAAACCTACAAGAACACTGTCACTTAGCGTGTAGGATGGTGCCTCATCTGCAAGGTGCCTGTTCTTGGTGGTGGGAGTGACCTTCCACTTCAGTGTTGTACATCTAGCCATACGCCTGGATTATAGATGTACTTGTATTGGCATTTTACAAGACACACATAGGCGTCTACAAAACAAAGTATTTGGTGAAATGTGATACTGTTGACAGCTTCACTGAAATGTGCAATATGCGTCGATGAACAGCCAATTTAAAATACATCTCCATCCCTCCAGGTGTGGTTATCATCCACTGTGTAACCTGGAGGTCTAGGGCCTGTGTTCCTGTTCCCACCTGCTGCTTCCCTGCTCAGCAGGTCAGGCTGGACCTTGCCTCCCAGACTCATTTGTGATCTCTTAGATCCAGCTCCTGCCTACTCTTACTAGGCCACTGTGCGGATTCAATGAGAATTGGCATGAACTAATGCTTGCACATTTCTGCTTCTGAAAGTTGTTTTCTGCATGAAAATTACCTGCCGGTTTCACCTGTCACCATTAGCCCTAATGGCCTGCCCTGTTCAACCTGTGTTCCTTTCATCCCTGTCCATCTCTGGGCCTTTAGTGAACACCTGCTTGCCTTCTGTTTGTAGACAACTTCTTCCCTCAACATTGTCTTATGCACATCCTTTTTTCTATTTTTTTTTTTTTTTTAAGATTTATTTAGTTGAAAGGCAGTGTTACAGAGAGACAGAGGCAGAGAGAGAGAGGTCTTCCATCCACTGGTTCACTCCTCAGGTGGCCGCAACAGCCAGAGCTGTGCCAATCTGAAACCAGGAGCTTCTTCCAGGTCTCCTATGCTGGCGCAGGGGCCCATGGACCTGGGGCATCCTTCACTGCTTTCCCAGGCCATAGCAGAGAGCTGGATAGGAAGTGGAGCAGCTGGAACTCGAACTTGCGCCCACATGGGATGCCAGCACTGCAGGCGGCGGCTTTACCCACTAAGCTGGCCCCACCTCCTTTTATTGTTGGTTCTCTTACTTCACATCCATCCAATCATCCTAGAGAAAAAATTGGCAATATTAACTAATTGAGATTGGATGAGATTTTTCTGGAGTAATGATGAAACCTACTCCATGGCATTTCAGTTTTTCACAAATGTTATAAGCAGAAAGCTAATGCCTGAAACTGTCCATGCATATCACCTGTGATATTCTTGGCCATGAGTGATTTCAACAGCATACTTTTCTGTGGTCTTCAGAGTTGCAGAGAGAGAGAGGGAGGGAGGAAGAATATAAAATTCTCCAACTGATAAATGTAATTCTAACACATGTAATCATCTCAGGAAAATCCAGTACTGTTGAAGGTACGCCAACGTGAATGTAAATTAATTTTTGAGTTCATAGACTGTTGGTTGCAGCATCCTGCTAGCAGTCAAAGTTGCTGCCCTCTAAGATGGGCATGAGAAAAATCCAGGCGCTCTTAGAAGCGAGTGGTGCTTCTTGTTGACTGTGAGTCTTTGAGCATTTTTTTGCTGAGGCTCTCTGCTGGTGTTTGGTAGGAGTCACAGGCAGAGGAGGACAGGCAGAGGTGGCCTTGGTCACTGACTACCGGGCGGAGAATACACGTTCTCCTGCCTCGGGTGACTTCTGTGTCCCTTCTTAAGGACACTTCAGTCAGCCAGCCAGCATTTCAGAGCTGCTGTGGAGGCGCACAGTGGATTAGTGCCGCGCAAGTAACGTGACTTTTCTTTCTCCCTGAAAGCAGTTTAATACCAAAACGAAGGACGGGTTCACCGTGAACACAAAAGTTCCCAGCCTCAAAGACCAAGGGAAGGAATATGATGGATTCACGATTACTATTACGGGAGACAAGTACGTATGTCTTGGGTGTGGGTGTAAAAGCAGAGAGGAGACTCAGGAAGACAGCATCTGCTTCTGTTGCAAGAGTCCTGAACTGAGGAGTGTCGAGGCCCAGGGTGCACTGACAGCTGGTTAGTTCTTAAATGTGACATCTGGAGTATTCAACCAGCAGATACACTTTCTAACGGTCCTAAACCCAACTTTCCGGATACTAAGTATAATGTCTGATGTAGTCTGTAGGAAGCTTTCTTCTGGGTTCTTGAAGTTCTCTGTAGGGGGAAGGCTATTATTCAGAAAATGATAAAATGAAGTTGGCAGATTTAAAACTGTTGGAAGATTTTTTTTTAAAATAGATTTTAATTTAAAATTTTTTAATTAAAAATATTAATAGATTTTATTTATTACAAGAGTGGCATAGTCTATTGTACAAAATGTAGAATACCACAGAGGGGCAAAATTAACACAACACAACAAACAAACCAAGCTATTTTCTTTAAAAACTGAGATTGTAAGACATGCTGTTTGGTAACATGCGTCTTTTCTACTCTTACATTAAGATCATTTTCTCATATTCTTAGAAGCATTTTTAATGACCACATGGTATTCCATTATATGGACATTATAAAATTTCTCCTACTGACTTTGTTACTGACCACTTATGTGCCATTTTTTCACTTTATGAATAGTATTGCAGTAAATGTTTTAATTAACTGTAGTTTTAATTACATCTCAAACTTAAACTTCATCTAAGAGTTTCTATACCTCTTGAATCTGGGGTGGAGTTGCCTTGAAACATGCCTGCGTGTGGGCACATGTGCAGACACCTTTGCTCAATTGCAAGCCTGCAGAAGCCCAAAGCCACCCTCTTGGCTTCTGCCAGTTCAGCGGCAGGGTTAGTGATGACTTCGTTGCCCAGCTCCTCTGTCCTGTGGACTATGGCTTTCTCACACGCTCTTACTCGCACACTGCCAGGAGCCACTCATCAAAGTATTCTCCGGTAAAGCCTATTTTGTCTCAAAAGGAATCGCAGGATGTGCTATTTACTGTAAAAATTGTTTGCCTGCCTTTACACTGATCCTCAGATCAAATTGATATGTATTCTCAGACCAAGTTCCCTGGCAGAGGGGGATTCCTAATTAAAAGAGTGCATGGATTTTTTTTCCCCCTGAAACACAACATCTTTCTCCAACTACCTATTCCACCCCTCCCACAAGCCACCCTGGCTCTGGACTTCCCAGCCCCGCTGGTCCTACCTCCGTGGGTGGACTTGTGCCTGTGTCCTGACTTCCATCACCTGCTTTACCAGTGTTCCTAAAGCTCACTCCACTAGGCCTTCCCCAAGCAAAAGATTCTTTCCCTCCCCACACCCTGCCATTGCCTGTTGCTACTAAAACCAGCTCCCTTGCCAGTCATGCAAGGCCTCCCATAGCATGGCCGCCAACAGGCCCAGGTTACCTGGATCGGCTGCCTGTGGGAACCTGGTCTGCTTGTCTAGCTGGACTTCTTGTTCTCTGAGCTCCTATCCACTTCACCAATATCTGTTATCTCCATGTCTTCCAATTGAGACCTCACCTCTCCCCTTTTGCACCTCTGAGGAGCTGTGATATATGGCCCTCAGTGTGGTCTTGTAATACTGTGTGGCCTCCCTCCTCTCCCCCGTACTCAACAGAGGCATCAGCTATGCTTCTCTGTGTAGGATCTAAGAACTAAGAACAACATTTTTCTAATGGAGCTGAACACGCAGCACAAAGCTTAAAAACAGCTTTAAAACCCTGAGCTTTCTTCCTACACACAGTTCTTGCTCCTGCTCTTCAATCATAAATGGAGTGACTGACTGCAAAAATATTTACTGGGTGTTCAAATGCAGTCTTTACCATGTGCAGTTATTTCCTCATCTGTAGTTTAAGCTCCTATAATGAGTACATATGGGTAGACTCACTGAACGGATGAGTCACTACTCAAATGTGAGGAAAGCATCACATTTTATTGGAAAAATGTGTTGTTATGAAATATACTTTGCCTGCCTCTAATTAGGAAGGTAGGGTACATTTAGTGCCAGTCAGCATGCTATTTGATTTTTTTCAATGTTCTGTGTTTGGCTGTTTGAACTGTATAATACATGCCTTTGACATTTTTTTTGTTTTGTATTTTCAGAGTTGGTAATATACTATTTTCTGTGGAAACTCAAACCACAGAAGAAAGGACACAATTATATCATGCTGAAATAGATGCACTTTATAAAGATCTCACAGCAAAAGGAAAAGTATTGATTCTTTCATCAGAATTTGGGGTGGGTTTCTCACTGTTTCAAAATTGTTTCCAACCTGCTATGATTCTCTTGTAAATGCTTGCAAAACTTTGCCCTTTCATTGAGATTGCTCATGTTATGCTTGAAACCCAATTGAAATATTTCTTTTCTAATATTCTTATAGGCCAAAAACTCCCATATTTAGTAACTTATAGTAAAGGGGGAGGAGGATACATTTGTAATTTATAACCACCATTACTGTGCTACGTTACCGTACGTTTGGGCTTTGACAAGATTTAAATGCAAAGGTTAGTCTGTAATAAAAACGATCTGTGCTTCACCTTTTCCTCCCATTTTCTTCCCTTCATTGTGATTATTGCTTCTAACTATATATTTGCACTGAGCTTCTCAGTTTAAACTAGATGATGCATTTTGATTGGCTGAAGTTGTGTCTCTTTTGCACTTGAATGGCCTTTTCCTGGTCTGTGGTCGGTTCTGTTGGTGGCCTGCCAGGACTGAAGTGGGCTCCTTGGTAGGCTCTGGCTTGTCTCTGTGGTAGGCACTTTCTGCCTGGCACCATGTTCTACAATAGGTACCTCTGGCTCACAAGAAGTCACTTTATTTCTCTTACACTTAGTCAGTTCTTTCACATAATTAAACACTTAACTATATACTTAAGTAAGTATATTTATCACATACATCTCAGGGTGAAGTGAGGAGAGCTTATCAACATCTTTTGGAGTAGGGAAAAATGTTGTTTGGGAGAGTATATTAGGTATTGATAAGTGCTTTTAGATTTTTAAATTGTAACTTATTTTGACATTTCAAAAATATTGATTAAAGGATTTTTATGTTTATCATAAGGTTGCAGTTTAAGAAACAGCCGGGAAGACATTGCTCTAAATTAAACTGTTCTGGTATAATATCCTTTCATTAGAAGGAATGATACAAAAGGGTACAGACTATTCAAGAATGTGAAAAGTGGTTCTTACAGAAGAGTGAAACATTCCTTTTCCTGATGCCAATGATTCTTATATGTCTTGTCCCCAATGAAAAATCAGTTTGTAATCTAGTATTTAAGTTCATGAGCCTGTGTCTTTTTTTTTCCCTAGGAGGCTGATGCTGTCTGCAACTTAATCTTATCCTTAGTTTATTACTTTTATAATTTAATGCCATTATCTCGGGGATCCAGGTAAGTAATATCCTATAAACATTTATAAAATCTAAAAGCATTTTCTTCTTATTTGCTCTTACTTCTTATTATGGAAATACAAAAGTATACGAAGAAATGGTAAAGAGAATCCACATAAAAATTACTTCCTGAAAAATAAGAATGGGAATGGGGGGGGGGGTAAGGGTGGGAGTATGGGTAGGAGTGAGGTAGGGTGGGAAGAATCACTATGTTCCTAAATTTGTATACATAAAATGCATGAAGTTTATATTCCTTAAATAAAATTTAAAAAGAAATTACTTCCTGGATCTACAATCACATTGTCAAAAGGATTGTAAAAGTTAGGGAACCATTCTGGCCAGTGCCGTGGCTCACTAAGCTAACCCTCTGCCTGCAGCGCCGGCACACCAGGTTCTAGTCCCGGTTGGGGCGCCGGATTCTGTCCCGGTTGCTCCTCTTCCAGTCCAGCTCTCTGCTGTGGCCTGGGAGTGCAGTGGAGGATGGCCCAAGTGCTTGGGCCCTGCACCCGCATGGGAGACCAGGAGTAAGTACCTGGCTCCTGGCTTCGAATCAGCACAGCGAGCCTGCTGTAGTGGCCATTTGGAGGGTGAACCAACAGAAGGAAGACCTCTCTCTCTGTCTAACTCTGCCTGTCAAAAAAAAAAAAAAAAAAAAAAAAAAGAAAGAAAGAAAAGAAAGTTAGGGAACCATTCATTCAATGAAAGCTCATTGGAGCCCTACTGTTGTGCCACACATTGTTTCTGTGTACTGTCATGTTTGATGCCAGTCCCTTATGAGCCATTGGTTGACCTTTAACCTTAATGCTGTATACTTTGGGTCACCTGTCATTCCTTACTGTTTTTATTATTCCAAATAAGTTGCTGCTACTTGCATGAGTGCATCAAGGTGTGTTTTTAGATGCCATGATTACAAGGAATACGTGTGTGTGTGGAGTTTCTCTTCATTCTTTTTTCCCTGGTACTGTGTAAATGGCATATTGCCGTCCCTCACAAATACTTGAATTTAAGATGTTTTTGCTAAAAGTAAATACTTGATTGTCTTTACATTAAAAAAATGCTACCCCTGAATGTGGTAGAAAATGTTGTTTCAGTGTTTAAAAAGCATTGAAGTGGCCAGCGCTGCAGCTCACTAGGCTAATCCTCCGCCTGCGGTGCCGACACCCCGGGTTCTAGTTCCGGTTGGGACGCAGGATTCTGTCCCGGTTGCCCCTCTTCCAGTCCAGCTCTCTGCTGTGGCCTGGGAGGGCAGTAGAGGATGGCCCAAGTGCTTGGGCCCTGCACCTTCATGGGAGACCAGGGGGAAGCACCTGGCTCCTGGCTTCAGGTTGGTGCAGCGCGCCAGCTGTAGCAGCCATTTCGGGGGTGAACCAATGGAAGGAAGACCTTTCTGTCTCTTTCTCTCTCTCACTGTCTAACTCTGCCTGTCAAAAAAAAATTTTTTTTTAATTTTAAAAAAGCATTGAAGCAAAATAAAACCATAAATATTATATTATCAGCATAGCAGGTGTTAGTCTACTGAAGAAATACATGATGTAAGACCTGTGCATACCACCTTTTATCAGAACTTTCTGTGGACTCTCGCCAAATGCCTAGTGCATGTCTTTGTCTTCAGTTATCTCCATTGGTTCCCATGTGGCATTGAAGGAAGTGCCACCTCAGTCAAGTGTTTGGACTAAAGCCTGTTCATTTAGCCCCTTGACACGTCTGCTTCTTGTCCTTATGCTCACCCCTATCCCTGTAGTTCAGACCTTGTCATCTCCTGCCAGGATGTTTCTAACTCCTCTCCCTGCATCCAGACGTGGCTACTGCTCTCTGAGCCCCACAGGTCGTTAGCAGCTCTCCAAAGCCAGTGAGTGCAACTGGGAGCCCAGGCACATGGAGCACAGTGCCCAGAGCTGGTCCCTGCTCTGCCTGGATTTGCCTCCACTTCTCCCCTTGCCCTTTGTTTTCTTCTGTGGCCCTCTGCTGGGTCCTCTCACTGGCTCTGCACCACACCTTCCAGCCTCTTCCTCTGCCTCCTTTATCCCCACCCTAGACTTTCTTTTTTTAATTAATTAATTAATTTAATTTGACAGGTAGAGTTATAGACAGTGAGAAAGAGAGACAGAGAGAAAGGTCTTCCTTCCGTTGGTTCACTCCCCAAATGGCCGCTACACCTGGCATTGCACTGATCCAAAGCTAGGAGCCAGGTGCTTCCTCCTGGTCTCCCATGCGGGTGCAGGGCCCAAGCACTTGGGCCATCCTCCACTGCCTTCCCAGGCCACAGCAGAGAGCTAGACTGGAAGAGGAGCAACTGGGACTAGAACCATATGGGATGCTGGCGCAGCAGGCAGAGGATTAACCAAGTGAGCCATGGCGCCGGCCCCCACCCCAGACTTTCAAAGATACAGTGCATGTGTCCATCGCCTCTGTGAGGTCCCTGGTCAACAGTCCTGGCAACTGCCTCACTTTCTCTGTGTCTGCTTCTAGCACCAGGAGCTTGCTCTGAAGGTGTTCATGTTGTCCTATCTCCCAGTCAGACAACTCCCTCTCAAAAGCTAATCCCTCAGTTATGGTGGTTTTTTTTTTTTTTTTAATATTTATTTATTTATTTGAAAGAGTTACAGAGAGGTACAGGCAGAGAGACAGATCTTTCATCCACTGTTTCACTCCCCAAATGGCCACAACGGCTGGAGCTGGGCCTGTCTGAAGCCAGGAGCCAGGAGCTTCTGTGTCTCCCACGGGGGTGCAGGGGCCTAAGCACTTGGGCCATCTTCTACTGCTTTACCAGGTCATAGTAGAGAGCTGGATCAGAAGTGGAGCAGCTGGGACTAGAACTGGCACCCATATGGGATGCCGGGACTGCAGGCAGTGGCTTTACCCACTATGCCACAGCACCAGCCCCAGTTACAGTGGTTTTGAGAAAAGCAGAACACCATAGTTCCCATGCAAGGTCCCCCTTGCCTTTGCCCCCTCACCCTGAACCAGCCAACCATCTCTCCTCTTGCCAGGCCCAGAGCGTGCTCTCTTCCAAACACCTCCCACCCCAGGCCTGTACACCCGCTGCCCAGGAGGGCCCAGGACAGCAGGCAGAGGCACCCTGTGTATGTCTCAGCCTCCATCAGCCACGTCGTGATTTACACACATTTCCCCGGAGTTGAAATATGCCAGCCTGTTAACTACGTGCTGACAATATGTCCTGCTTGTTTTTTCTTTTGGGGGACAATATTTTCTGTGCATAAGAAATAAGATTGATATAATTGAATTTATGAAGTTTATTATATATATCCATTTGAAAGCCAAGCCTCATGAAATTGTTAATGTATAAACAGTCACATTTTAAAAATGACTATCTCACAAGAATGGAAAAAAGCAAGTAGAAAATTCCTAATAAAAATGTCCTTGGTGATATTTACCCTTAAAATAATGAATTAGTAAATATTTTAATAGCACATTCATAATATTTTTAAATAAATGCATTCTTATGTTTAATTAAATATTTAATGTTTAATATCAAAGAATTCTTAAGTCTTTTATGATGGGAAACTTCATGGTGAGATTTAACGTGACAAATATTTATAGCACTAGGCCAACTGATACTTGTTTTTTATTTAAATAGTGTAATTGCTTATTCAGTCATCGTGGGAGCACTGATGGCCAGTGGAAAAGAAGTAGCAGGGAAAATTCCCAAAGGGAAGGTATGCGGGAGCTGGAGGGGGGAAAGACTTGGTCATATTAGGTTTTTATTTTAAGGTATGTGAGTTAAACAGATCTCAAACTAAGCCTTTCTTCTGTGTGTTTAATCGCAATCCCAAATTTCTTTCTTTTTCAGTTAGTCGATTTTGAAGCTATGACAGCCCCTGGTTCAGAGGCCTTTAGTAAAATAGCCAAAAGCTGGATGAACTTGAAAAGGTAAATACTTGGTGGGATGGACAAAAGGACAGGACAACTGCAGAGGGAAAAGGGGCTGCCTGTTACCTTGGAGCTATAGGAAAGTGTGTGGTTATACTCATTTTCTAGTTGGTATTTGATTCAATGTATTTAATCTGTTAGGAGGTTAAAATGGTGTGTTATATATGACCCTTTAAGAGTGAGCATATGAATAAAACTGAATGATGAATAAAAAATAAAATGGTTTTTGAAAGAATAGTTACAAATATTTACATAAACAACTATTCTTTTCCCTTGGCCTATTTACACTTTATCCCAGACTCCGTATTTAGGCATGAGTTTGAACTGGTACTCAGAGTGGTAGTACTTGGCCCATTCTGGTGCATTTTCACTGCACCTGGTTTAGAATGTGACTCTTCATTGTAAGTTAGGCAGGGAATGTTTAGCCAGAAATTACCCGTGCCGGTCACTGCCAGCAAGGAGTCCAGCAGACTCTGATCTTTCCTGAAGCCCTGGAGAGTGGAGTGTGAAGTTAAATTCACAGAGGCTTTTGTAGTTAACAAAGAATAAGCAAGTCTGCTATTTGACCTTACCTATTCTTTAAAAAAAAGTTTGTTAACCATAAGTGTACTTATTTATGGGCTGCAGTATGACATTTCTATGCATGTATACAGTGTATACTGATCAAAACAGGGTAGTCAGCATTTCCCCTTTAAATTACTTTATGATTGGAGACTTGCAGCTTCTTTCTTCTGTTCTCATAATATATTCCAGGTTATTGTGGACTGCAGGCTTCCCACTATGATGATAACATGAGGAACTTCTTTCTTGGGTCTGACTCTGTCTTGATACCCATTATCCAAATTCCCTCTATCCTCTTACCCCTTCTTCCATCACTATTCTGTGTTCAGATTGAGAGAGGTTTTTTTTAGCTCCTACATTATGAGGGAAAACATGCAGTGTTTGTCTTTCTATGTCTAGCTTATTTCGCTTAAAGTGATGTCCTCCAGTTCAGTCCATTTTGCTGCAAATGACAAGATTTCATTCTTTTGAATGGCTGAGTAATGTCCCATTATGTACATATACCACCTTTTACCCATTCATCTGATGGGCAATCACCATCGGTCACCTTGATTGATTCCATATTTTGGCTGTTGTAAACAGTGCTGCTATACACATGGTGAGACAGGTATCTCCTTGGTATGGTAACTTCATGTCTTTGGGGTTCATACCCAGTAGTAGGATTGCTGGGTCATATGGCAGTTCCATTTCTAGTTTTTTAAAGAAATCTTCATACTGTTCTCGGTAGTAGCTGTGCTAATTTGCATTTACACCAACAATGTGTAAGAGTCCCCCCCCCTTTTTTTTGCAGTTTTATTATATTTATTATGACAAACAGCTGCTTTAATGTGTCTGCCCTACAGCTGTTGAAAGATGGGTAGGAAGATACCCTTAACCCTAACAAGAAAAACTCAAAATTAAGCCTTTATGTACAAATTCAGGACTCTTTTAAGTGTCCAAAACTATTAATTAGTTTAATTAAGGCATTAAACTAATTCTGAATTAACATACTTGACTAACCAGGGAGGAGTTTCTCTTTCTTCATATCCTCATCAGCAGTGCTTACTTTTTTTTTTTTTTTTTTTTTTTTTTTTGGACAGGCAGAGTTAGACAATGAGAGAGAGAGAGAGACACTGAGAGAAAGGTCTTCCTTTTCCCATTGGTTCACCCCTCAAATGGCCTCCATGGCCGGCGTGCTGCACCAATCCGAAGCCAGGAGCCAGGTGCTTCTTCCTGGTCTCCCATGCAGGTGCAGGGCCCAAGCACTTGGGCCATTTTCCACTGCCTTCCTGGGCCACAGCAGAGAGCTGGACTAAGAGGAGCAAGCAAACAGAATCCGGCGCCCCAACCAGGACTAGAACCTGGGGTGCCAGCGCCACAGGCGGAGAAATAGCCAAGTGAGCCATGGTGCCAGCCTTTTTTTTTTTTTTTTTTTAAGATTCATTTATTTATTTATTTGAAAGTCACAGTTACAAAGAGAGAGGAGAGGCAAAATGAGAGAGAGAGAGAGAGGTAGGTCTTCTATCCGCTGGTTCACTCCCCAATTGGCCGCAACTGCTGGAGCTGTGCCAATCCGAATCCAGGAACCAAGAGCTTCTTCTGGGTCTCCCATGTGGGTGCAGGGGCCCAAGGACTTGAGCCATCCTCCACTGCTTTCCCAGGCCAGAGCAGAGAGCTGGATAGGAAGAAGAGCACTGGGTCTTGAACTAGCGCCCATATGGGATGCCAGCACTGCAGGCAGTGGTTTTACCCGATACACCACAGCACCAGGCCCCAACTTTTGATAACAAGCATTCTAATGGGGGATGAGATAAAACCTCATTCTAGTTTTGCATAGTTAATAATATTCAGCATTTTTCCATGTATTGGTTGGCCATTTGTATTCCTTCTGAGAGCTTCTATTGGGTCCTTTGCTTATTTCTTTTGTTTCAATCATATAATTTTTTTTAAAAAAATTATGTGGCCAACTGGGGAGTGAGCCAGTGGATGGAAGACCTCTCTCTCTCTGCCTCCCTTCTCTCTCTGTGTAACTCTGACGTTAAAATAAATAAATAAATAAAAATTTATTTTTGACAGGCAGAGTGGACGGTGAGAGAGAGAGAGACAGAGACAGAAAGGTCTTCCTTTACCATTGGTTCACCCTCCACCCTCCAATGGCCGCTGTGGCCAGTGCGCTGCAGCCAGCGCACCGCGCTGATCCGAAGCCAGAAGCCAGGTGCTTCTCCTGGTCTCCCATAGGGTGCAGGGCCCAAGCACTTGGGCCATCCTCCACTGCACTCCCAGGCCACAGCAGAGAGCTGGACTGGAAGAGGGGCAACTGGGAAAGGATCCGTTGCCCAGACCGGGACTAGAACCCGGTGTGCCGGTGCCACAAGGCGGAGGATTAGCCTATTGAGCCGCGGTGCCGGCCAATAAATCTTTTAAAAAATTATTTTCTTTTCCATTTACTAGCAGCAATTATACATATTTATGGACTACCATATGATATTTTTATTTTTTTGGTTAAAGCTTTTTTAAAATTTTTGGTTTTTTAAATAATGATTTTGAACCTTTGCCTATTTCTTAACTGGCTTAGTTGGTTTTTATTATTGAGTTTTTGAGTTTGTGATATATTCTGGATATTGAACTTTTGCCACATAACTAGCTTGCAAATATTTTCTTCCATTCTGTTGAGTGGAAGAAACAATGATTTGATTGTTCCTTTTGCTCTGCAGAAGCTTCTGAGTTTTATATAATCACATTTGTCTAGTTTTGCTTTTGTTACCTGTGCCTTTGGGATCTTAACCAAGAAGTCAGTCATCATCTACACCAATTTTCTTTTAAAGATTTATTTTATTTTATTTTATTTGAAAGAGTTACAGAGAGAGGTAGAGGTAGAGACAGAGAGAGGTCTTCCATCCGCTGGTTCACTCCCCAGATGACTGCAACACTGGCACTGTGCTGATCCGAAGCCAGGAGCCAGGAGCTTCTTCTGGGTCTCCTACGTGGGTGCAGGGGCCCAGGGACTTTCCCAGGCCATAGCAGAGAGCTGGATCAGAAGAGGAGAGGCTGGAACTTGAACCGGTATCCATATAGGATGCCGGTGCTGCAGGCCAGGGCGTTAACCTGCTGCATCACAGCACCAGCTCCATACACCAATGTCTTAAAGGTTGTCCCTACATTTTCTTCTAGCAGTTTCATAGTTTCTAGTCTTACATTTAGATCTTTGATCCATCTTGAGTAGATTTTTATTATGGTGAGAGATAGGGATCTAATATCATTCTTCTACATATGTATGTCCAGTCTTGCTAGCACTTTTTATTGAAAAGACTGTCCTCTCTCCAGTGTGTGTTCTTGGGCACCTTTATCAAAAATCAGCTGGCTCAGGGCTGGTGTCGTGGTGTAACAGGTTAAGCCTCTGACTACAACACCGGCATCCTATATGGATGCCAATTTGAGTCCCAGCTGCTCCGCTTCTGATCCACCTCCCTGCTAATATGCCTGGGAAAAGCAGTAGAAGATAGCCCAAGTCCTTGGGCTTCTGCACCCAATTAGGAGACCAAGATGTAGCTCCAGGTTCCTGGCTTTGGCCTGGCCCAGCCCTGGCCATTGCAGCCCTTTCGGGAGTGAACCAGCAGATGGAAGACCTCTCTCTCTGTCTCTAACTGCCTTTCAAATAAATAAATAAATCTTTAAAAAAAATCAGTTGGTTCTGTGCACATGGATTAATTTCTAGGTTTTTTATTCTGTTCCATTGATCTGTTTGTCAGTTTTTATTTCAATACCATGCTTTTTGGATTTTTGGGGTAAAGGCTCAGGATTTCTTTGGCTGCTCAGAGTCTTTTGTGGTTCTGTATGAATTTTAAAATTGCTCTAATTCTGTAAAGAATGTCATTAGTATTTTGATGGTCCTTGCATTGAATCTGTAGATTGCTTTAGATAATATGAACATTTTACTAATATTAGTTCTTCCAATCTATGAACAAGGAATATAGTCCCATTTTTTGTGGTGTTCCTGATTTCTTTCATCAGTGTTTTATAATTTTCTTTGTAGAGATCTTTCATTTCTGTGGTTAAGTTTATTACTAAATTTTTTTTTCAAAGCTATTTTGAATGAGATTTCTTTCTTGATTTCTCTTTTGGTGAAGCCATTATTGTATATAAAATGCTACTTTTTAAAGATTTTTATTTATTTATTTGACAGGTAAAGTTACAGACAGAGAGAGAGAGACAGAGAGAAAGGTCTTCCTTCCATTGGTTCACTCTCTAAATGGCCACAACAGCCGGAGCTGCACCGATCCAAAGGCGGGAGCCAGGTGCTTCTTCCTGGTCTCCCATGCAGGTGCAGGGGCCCAAGCACTTGGGCCATCTTTTATTGCATTCCCAGGCCACAGCAGAGAGCTGGACTGGAAAAGAAGCAACCAGGACTAGAACCGGTACCCATATGGGATACCGGTGCCACAGGCAGAGGATTAACCTAGTGCACCATGGGGCTGGCCCCATAAAAATACTACTTTTTTTGTATGTTGATTTTGTGTCCTGTGACTTTACTAAATTGGTTTATTGGATCCAACAACTTGTTGGTAGAGTGCTTAGTTTTTTCCATGTGAGAAATCATGTCAAATGTAAACATGAATATTTTGGCATCCTCCTTTCCAGTTTTGCTGCTCTCCCCCCCCCCCCCCCAATTGCTCTTGTTAATAATCCCAATACTATTTTGAGTAAAAGTGGTAAAAGTAGACATCCTTGTCTTATTCTAGATCTGAAGGGAAATGCTTTCATAAATGCATATTGGAGTTTATCAAATGCTTTTTCTGTATCCATTCAGATGTACATGTGGTTTTTGTTCTTCATTCTGTCAATGTGATTTATTACATTTATTGAGTTGTGAATGTTGAACAATCCTTGCATCCCTGGAATAAATCTCACTTGATTGTAACGTATGATCTTTCTGATATAGTGTTCAATTGAGTTTGCTAATATTTTTAAGAATTTTTACATCTATGTTCATCAAGGATGTTGGTTTTTATTTTTATTT